>NC_136496.1:121332961-121347961 GCF_053919585.1 Euprymna scolopes | reverse complement strand
GGGTTTATTTCTATTGGGACAATAAGTGTACAGTCTGATGACAGTGTGTGAACTGTACACCCAATTATTCGCGAGGAAGGCGCGTAAGATTTGCGTGAAGTTTAGCCCGAGGATGCTCAAAGAGGATAAGAAAGAAAGGCGTTGTCATAGCAACAGTAAGATGGTCGATCTGATCAATTCAGAACCCGCAGTTCCTGATGCTCTGGTTACTTTTGATGAAAACTGAATCTGCTGATCAATTCAGAACCCGCTATGACAGAGTTATCAGTGGAAGCATGCTGGCTCTCCCAGATCCAAGAAGGCAATACAAGGCAAATCCACACAAAAATTTATTGTCCCCCCCCCTTTTTTAAGCACGAGCATGATCTACACTGGACAGTCAACAAGAAATTCTATGTTGAGGTTTTTAGAGAGTTCGGAAAAGGATTACATCCGAATGTTCCAGCACACTTCAAATCGGGTCAGATGCATTTCCACCAAAACAATGCACCAGTCAACATTTGACCTTTGACATTTAATCAAGATGGGTATCAAGACAGTTCATCATCTTCTCTATAATCCAGAACTTGCTTGACTTTTGTTATTGCCTACGCTCAAGGAAAACCTCATAGATTGCCCTAATGAGACAATTGAGGAAATGAAAGAAGCTGTGGTGATAATCATGGAAACGTTCATACAAAAGGACTTCTATAGGCCATCCAGAAGTGTTTGGAACGGTACAGCAAGTGCATTGCAGCCGGACGAGATTACTTTGAAGCGGATTAGAGTTTCATGTGTGTACTATCAATAAAAATGCCAACGCGAAGAAGTCTGAAAATTATTGAAGGCATATATATATATATATATATATATATATATATATATATATATATATATATATATATATATATATAGTGTTTCTGCACGTATGTTTATTTTTGTAGATGTTCGTCTGCGTATTTTCATTTTTATTGTGTACATATGTATATGCGTGTGTATATATAGATATAGATATCTATATAAATAAATTCGTATTCCTGTCTGTCTGTTTGTTCACAATTTTATTAATATATACATATATATATTTTACTCTTTCATTTATTTCTATATATAGTATTATACTTTCAAAACTATACAATTAAGAGATCACCTTATTTGCATATGACATTGAGAAAAATCGATTTTACTAAATAGCGGTATCTTAGTTAATGTTTTTAGCGAGGGAATTAGTTTCAGTAGTCTATTTTAAATTATTATTTAATAAATGTTAAACAACAATTATATTGATAATATATTTAATTTAATTTATTTCTGAATTAATATTTCCAACAGAGCGATCTTTTTTAAAAACTTTTTTTTAGAGTTATACGCCTCTAGATGCTATCCATTCAAAAAAAACTAACGTTCACCAAATATCATTTGGTAATTTCATTAAGTTTCTAGCTAGAAAAATAATTTCGTGTAGATAGAAAAATGTTTGGCTTTTATTGTTTTTTTTTAATATTCAAAAACAAAAAAAAACACTTAACAAAGAAACCGAAAAGATTTCATTTTTTTGCTTTATTTTATTCCTTACACGGAGCGTTGTTTAAAAAATGAAGATCTACTGCCCCTCCCTCTAAATTCCACAATTTATACTTTTTTTCTTTTTTCACGTTAATTTCATCGATTACAAACTTAATTTTCTAATTAAAAAGGTAACTTTATACGACGTGTTCCAGCGGCGTTTAAACCCCTAAAAAATGGAGATCTACTTTTTTCAGCCTAATAGATTTAAACAGCCTTTATAAATATTATGAGAGATTTTGAAAAAAATGAATAAATAAAATAACATGTTAGAGTGGGGGATCACTTTTCTATATAAATTTAACGTAAAATGAGCACCCACTTTTTGCCACCAAGTTTTCACCTCTAGCATTTTTTCAAGTTTGGCGATTGAGAAAGGAGGGCAAAATCTGACAAATGCTATTTTTTGTTCTGGTGGGGGCGGGAATTACATTAGAAACATAAAATAACGATAAATTTTATTACTTTTTATGAGACCATTCTCTACTTTTGTTACGTTGTTGCTCTATAATAAAGGGTTGAGTGTTTGTTGCGTCATCTCTAATAATGGATTAGAAGAGATGACGTGTTATATTATATATTTATGTTGTATCATAAAGGGAATCGTGTGTGAGTGACATGTATTTTCAGAACCTACCTCTGCTACTTCGATGTTGGACCATCTCGTCCTGGAGGGAGACTTGATACCTGTTTTTGGATGAAGATGCAATCACTCCAAGACAAGGAATTAGTTCTATAGTTTATTTCACTTTTCCCAGATGTTTTGCAGAAGGTGGAAAGTGAAATCGGCCTGTGTGGGTTCTTCTTCTACACACGTCAGCGTTAGCCCCCCCCCCAGTGAAGAGGAGGAGACAACGGGAAGCCGTCCGTTGTCTTCTGAGTCCAAATCAAATCTCCACGATTCGGCTAACCTGATCACATGACTCACACGCAATCAAATCAGCTGATCTTTTACTTCCGGTCAACGTGTCTACACTAAAACTCACCTCTTCCCCCCCCCCTCTCTCTCTCTCCATTCTCTAACATTCCTTTTCCCCTTATTTATAAAAATGTATGACGAAAACATACATTTTTTACTACCTACTTTTACTAAGGGAATTCTAAGCTCACCACACTGGCAAAGGAACTGTCATACCATTATTCAATAAATCATAAATCAAATAAATAAAATTACATCCACAAATAATACCATGTGGATCGAATCCTTGCGCCCTCGAAGGTCAACAACTCTCCGTGACCCCATGGCCTCCATCTCGCATCTTAGAATCATGCAGAGATCACGATATCTCTAGTCACGCTATAATGCGTTTCCACAAGCACATGACTCATACGAGATAAAAGATTTTTCTTATAATATTACGAGAGCATTTTCCTATGTCTCCCGCCGAATTACGCATCCGGAGAAAAATCCCACGAAAAAAAGACAAAAAAAAAAATTCTACAACCATTTCGAAAATTAGAATAAATATCGACTGAACCTTTGACTCTTCCAAACTTAAGAACTAGTTGACTCCTTATTCAACCCAGTAGTGTGTCTTTTTTCGTACACTGCTTAAATCTTATTTCTTTTTCTCTTTTTAACATTTTATCATTATTATTACTATCATTATTAATTAATTAACAACGTGTTCTTACTTATAAATTAATCATTATCTCAATAAATCCCACAAGGCAAAAATTCACTCCTCCTCCTGCGAAAAAAAAAATACATGTCCAAGAACAAGAAAAGACCTGCACAATTATGCTGTGAGGAAACATCAATCGCATGAAAATATAAATTAAAAAAAAATTCTTATAATCATTCACAAAGTCTCATCTCACCAATAAAAATTACAAATAACAAAACATAGATTCGTGGAAACCCAAAATTGTCCACGTCAGCACATTTTGAGGTCAGGTTACATAACCTTTGACCACCTCACAGAATCTCAAAAATAAAAAACAATTTTTTAAATCACAGTCGTTTACAAAAAAAATACATAGACATTTACAATTAAAATACATAGTCGTTTCCAAAAACAAAAAAAAACCCGACTCACTTAAAATTTTCAGACAATCCTTCAAAAACAAAAATTCAACACAAAATAACAATCGATGAAAACTAAATTTGTCCACGTCACCCAACACTTATGGTTTTCTAAAAAAAAAAATATCACCTTATCCGAGTGACTTTTATTATGGCCTTTTCTGCCATTTTCTCTACTGCCACTTACGCCACGTCACGGGAACTCTAATTGCTCCCTGACGCTGGACAGAAACACATTTCGCTTTGCTATATTGGAAAAACCTTTTTTTCCATGTCGGTAACCGCGACTGCCTTTCAAGGCATATAGCTCAGCGAAAAATATCGGGATTCCATTCATGGATTTTTCCATGTTGATCCTACTCGAAATCACAGAATCCCATCACCCTAAGACAACACTTGTGTTTTTTTCTTTTTTTTTTCATATGAAAAAACATACATTATAACATTTCATAAAACAGTTTACATACAATAACATTTTTCCACACCAGAAAAAAATTTTCACGAAAAAAAGCCCGTATAATTAGTGAAAAAAACAACAATTCCACATTAGCAGAAAGTCTCCATTGTTTCTTAACAAACAAAAAAAAATACCCATTGTTCTTCCCCAAAAGTACGCAAAGCTTTTACAATTTTAACTGTATATAATTGTTTAACCTATAGATTCATAACAAATATTTGATTGATGTGTTTCGCGCAACGGTGACAGTCATCTCATTCACCTATGTAACTAAAGTTTATGTGTTCTATTTCTTCTTTTTTTTTCTTTCTGTTTTTATCATATGACGATTGATATATCTTTCTTTTTTCAATTTCCATTGTTTATCTTTCTACACCGTAACATAGCATTTTTTTCTGTGTTCTCATATGTAAAATCAACAATTCGTTATCTGTATGTCGATCGAGCTATCTGGGTTTTTTTCTTATTTCTCTTAATTTAGCATATAATAATTTTAATTTAACATAATTTTAATGTGTCTTTTTTTCGGTTGCGTATATATATGTGTATTTTTTTCACTGTTCAATGAAAGTACCCTACGTTGTTGTTGTTTTTTAACTGACCGTATTTCTTTTATCATTCATTACGGCATATCGGTCTCTTTTTTTAATATTTTCTTGTAAACTTTAGTTTTCTGTGTGCGTGTGTGTTCAAATTTTTTTTGCTTTTGTTCGCATTTCTGTGATCGTGTAATGTTTTTTCCGTGGTATTATTTATTTATTTATTTTTTTAATTACCTTGGACCCTTTTAAAACGTTGTGCTTCTTTTTTTTAATTTTTTTTCCCGTGGTAAGCGAAGTTCTATATATTTTTAAACCCCTTCTTGCTGGGTGGTCTGGTCGCTTACGGCTCCAAATTGAGTGTTGTTATATAATAAAAGGGTTGAGTGTTTGATTATCTTATATATTTATGTTGTATCATAAAGGGAATCGTGTGTGAGTGACATGTATTTTCAGAACCTACCTCTGCTACTTCGATGTTGGACCATCTGGAATTTCTCGTCCTGGAGGGAGACTTGATACCTGTTTTTGGATGAAGATGCAATCACTCCAAGACAAGGAATTAGTTCTATAGTTTATTTCACTTTTCCCAAATGTTTTGCAGAAGGTGGAAAGTGAAATCGGCCTGTGTGGGTTCTTCTTCTACACACGTCAGCGTTAGCCCCCCTCCCCCAGTGAAGAGGAGGAGACAACGGGAAGCCGTCCGTTGTCTTCTGAGTCCAAATCAAATCTCCACGATTCAGCTAACCTGATCACATTACTCACACATAATCAAATCAGCTGATCTTTTACTTCCGGTCAACGTGTCTACACTATAACTCACCTCTTCCCCCTCTCTCTCTCTCTCTCTCTCTCTCTCTCTCTCTTTCCCCATTCTCTAACACTTTCACCTAACAATTTCATAAACAAAACAAACCCCAAAATATGACAAATTCTATTTGAGGGGGGGGGATTACGTTATAAACATAAAACGACAAATAAAAAACAAATCGAATCTCCCCTAAAAAATCAAATCGGAAATTTCCTTTATTTACAAAAAAAGGCCAGTAAAAAAAGTGCCCTAACAAAAAATTAGGATAAATGTGTACTTTATCAGCGTAAATTATTTGACAGACAAAAAACTTATAAAAACTATTTATTTTCATATAAACCATTATTAGACCCAAAGGCTGAAATAAAACAAAAATAAATTCATTTTTATGTTTTTTTTTTATCATTTTTTATTAGACTAAATGTGCACGCCTTACACGTTTAAAATTTGGCCTTTTTTAGGTTTGACAAATTGGCTTTTTTTAGGCCGAATTTTGCCTTTTTTTACGCTCTTTCATTACAAAAAAAACCATGTCGGCCAAAAACATAGTTCATGAAAGAGCTTAAAAAGGCCAATCTGTCAAACCTTAGAAAGGCCAAATTTTAAAAGCAATATAGCGGCCTCGAATAATAAATATAAATGAGAAAAAAATAATAAAAATGAAATTTTTTTTCTGGGTTTTATTTCAGCCTTTGGGTCTAACAATGTGTTTTATATAAAAATAAATAGTTTTTTTTATATATTCTTTTGTCTGGTAAATAATTTACGCCGCTAAACTACCCATTCACCAAAATAAAAAAATAAACGCACGCATTAATGTTTATAAAGGTTTTTTTTAGGTGAATGAAACAAGCAAAAAATTTTTTTTAATTTATTTATTAGAAGTTATTACTTTACAACATAAGACTGAGAAGGGCCACAGAATGGGTTATAAATCTCATTTACAGATTAAACATTGATTAGCAGAGTTTAATTTATTTTATTTATTGGTCATTTATAACTTCCCTATTGGCTTTTGTAGTCGTTTAGCATCTATTCAAAGAAAACCAACCTGCCTCCTCCCTTGAGGCTTGCATTTACTAATATCCGCGGGCTTAGAACTAACTTAGATGATGTTGAGTCATTTCTCCTTTTAAACACCCCGGATATCTTAGCATTAAGTGAAACTAACCTTCACTCCTCCATTCCCTCTAACCATTTTAACATGCCTGGTTATCTCCCACTCTACCGTAAGGACTCGGACAGACATATGCATGGACTTGGAGTCTATATTCGAAACACCCTCCCCCTAACTAGAGAAATAAAACTAGAATCAGAGGGCCAGGCCTTTATGTGCTTCAGACTAAATATGCAACACAATATTAGCTACTTGTATTTTCTCAAACCAAGACTGTACCCTAATAAACAAAGTCTCAGACAGCATAGATATAGCACTCTCCCTCGATACTAGCGCACAAATACATGTATTTGGTGACTTCAATGTCCACCACAGTAACTGGCTAGGATTCTCAAATCACACAGACGTAGCTGGTAGCGCAACTCATAGCTTCTCTATATCTCATTCCCTATCTCAGTTGGTTACATTTCCGACACGTTTCCCAGACCAGCACGATCAACATGCCTCACGTCTAGATCTCTTTCTGACAACGGTTCCCAATGACTGTACAACAAATGCCCACAGCCCACTCGGGAATGCTGATCACGCTGTGATAATGGTAGAAATCAGCCTAAATTCTCACCCTAAAACTGAAGACCCACTTCTCAAAACAACGAGGTATTACAAAAAGGCTGATTGGGAAGCCATCAGGGAGCTCATCAGAGATGCCCCATGGCAAAATATCTTTACTCTTCCAGCGGAACAGTGTGCAAATGAGACAACTGAATGGTTCAAAACTGCTATTGAAGCACATGTTCCCGCACGGAAATACTATAGCAAGCCCCACTCTCCCCAATGGTTTACTTCTGCTTGTGCAGCTGCCATTTGTCAAAGGCAGCATGCGTTCCGCAGATTCAACCGACATAAGTCCAGCTCAAATAAACAGAAGTTTATAGAAGCTAGAAATAATTGTAAGAGAGTGATAGACACAGCTAAGACAGATTACTCTGAAACCACCAGAAAGCGCATCGAAGCACAGAAATTAGGAACCCGGGATTTTTGAAAAATCTACAACAGCGTAGTTAATAATGGACAGTCAATTATTCCCCCACTAACAAACAATCATGAGGTTGCTTGCACGGCAACTGACAAGACTAATCTGCTTGCCAGTCGGTTTGCCTCAAACTCCACACTGAACTCGGTACACCACTCACTCCCTGATTTTCCTCTGCGAACAGACGCCACACTTGACGATTTGAAAATCACCCCTTCTCAGGTACATGCTATTATAAAAAACCTAGACACCTCAAAAGCATGTGGACCAGATCTCATCCCGGCTGTGCTATTAAAAAAATGCTCTGCCGAGGTTGCTCCAGTTCTGTCCAAACTTTACAATAAATGCCTTAACGAATCTTGTTTTCCCGACTGCTGGAAAACCGCCTCTGTGGTACAAGTCTTCAAGAATTCTGGTGAAAGAACTGACCCACTAAATTATCGCCCCATTAGCCTCCTCCCGCTTTTCGCCAAAATATTTGAGTCCTTAGTTAATCAAGCCCTAGTCCAGCACCTAACAGCTGCTAAACTCCTGACTGACAAACAATATGGATTCAGGCAAGCCCGTTCAACAGCAGATATCTTAACTGTAGTTTCTGAACGTATATACCGTTCATTGGACAAAACAGGGGAGGGTAGAGCGGTGGCCCTTGATATATCTAAGGCTTTTGACAGGGTATGGCACGATGGTCTTCTAAGGAAAATTAGATCATATGGAATCACTGGAAGAATTCATAATGTAATTAAATCCTTCTTAAGTAATAGAAAAATCAAAGTTGTCCTCGACGGACATACATCCAAACAATATGACATAAATGCGGGAGTACCTCAGGGGTCTATCCTTGGAACTCTATTATTCCTGATATTCATAAACGACCTCCCTGATAAAATTGTTTCGGAGATGGGTATATTTGCCGATGACATAACTCCCTATAACAGATATGAGGGGAAAACAAATGAACACATATCCAAGGAAATGGCAGAAACACTAGAGGACGACCTCCAATCCGTAGTGGAATGGGGACAAAAATGGTTAATCACATTCAATGCTGCTAAGACTAAGCTTGTTTCCTCCAATAACTAAAAGAAACCTTCTCTACCACCAATAGCAATGGCCAAGAACACATTGCCTGAAAGTACTTCTTTTAAACTCCTCGGCCTAACGTTTACTGGGAATATGAACTGGAATAGATACATTGAGAGCATTGCCAAGGCTGCTGCAAGGAAGGTTGGCTCCCTCTACCGTGCTAGAAAACTACTTACGCCTGCCAGTATCCTATACCTCTATAAGGCAACCATTCGCCCATGTATGGAGTACTGTTGTCACATCTGGGCTGGTGCATCTGCTGCTTGTCTCTCGCTCCTGGACAGGGTTCAAAAGAGAGTCGCCAACCTGATAGGTCCTGAACTGTCATCTAGGCTTCAACCTCTGTCCCATCGACGAGATGTTGCATCCCTCTGCCTGTTCTACAAATACTTTAATGGTGAATGCTCTGACGAACTGCAAACACTTGTACCTCCCCGACGTAACTACCCCCGACAAACCCGACAAGCTACTAAGTCTCATCCCTTTACAGTAGAGATCCCTAGGTGCAAGAAAGCCTTTTACTCCAATAGTTTCTTCCCCAGAACTGCGGGTCTTTGGAACTCCCTTCCGGGATTCTGCTTTCCCAACTGCAATGATATGCAGAAGTTCAAGTGTAATGTTAACAAACATCTTTCTACTCTTCTCCCCTCTTAATGACCCCGCTAATTGATTCCCTAATAGTAGCCCCCTGCTTCAAAGTGGCACTGTGCCTTGTTTGGGGTGAAAATTGAATAAAAAAAAAATAAAAAAATGTCTATGTGCCCTCATCCGAGGGAGTTCATATGATTATTAATAACCTTTAAATACTCTGGCCGGGGGGGGTATATTTCATTGGTGCCAGCTGTACATTGGGATGTTTGTCATGAGCTTCTTCTAAAATAATTAAATTTTTATGACACCTTTTTAGACGGGAGAAAATCCTCACACTCTCCAAACCTAATTTTATTATTTTTATTAGTTTTTATTGTAAGTAAAGTAAATATTATAGAGATCACTTTCCTATTCAATTTCACAGATTTTAGGGGGTTTTCGCACCTATTTGATAAATGGTCACATGGCATCTATTAGAGATTTGGAACTTTAATATCAAAGATTTAACATGCTTGGAATTTTTTTTTCTTGTGCTCGTTTTGTGCCCGGAAAACTCGTACCCGGAAAACTCGTACCCGGAAAACTCGTACCCGGAAAACTCGTCCCTTTCTGCTAGGTAGGAAAACTGGTCCCTTATTGAATAAATATCCATTGAAAACACATTTTATGGCTGTTCTTGAAGAAGATATTGTTTTTAAAGGCGACTGCGCACCCTCATAATATTTTTAAAAACAACAAGAGTTAATAATATTTTTTAAAAAATATTTTTAACTCTTGTTTCAAAAAATATACTTGATCACAGAGTAAAGACACGAAAAACGAAACCATATATTTATTTTTAAAATACTTTAGTTTTAACACTTTTTGTGTTATTATTACGAAACAAAAATAAAAGAAAGAAAACACTTACGTATTATCAGAAAAGTAATTAATTTATTCAGAAGAATTAATTTAGTTTAAACAATTCGTGTGTTATTACGAAACAACGAAAAAGAAAACACGGTACTTATGTATTTTTGGTACCGCGCTGAAATAACAACGTTATTATTTCGAAAGCCATTCTTAACATAAGGAGGGGAAGGTATCATTTAAAAGTCATTTCGAGGGCACTTTTGCCGTATGCAGACGGTGGCTATTGTTAGGAGGCGATAACTCCAATTTCTTCTTGGTCAAATAACGCGACAAATAAGTAACAAACAAGATTTTTTTCCGAACAGAAAATATTTGAAAACCAAAACATTAATTGTATAAAAATGTATCAATATATAATTGTAAAAACATTTATTTAAAAGTCCGCGTAAGAAAGTATAATTTTAATAAAACAATTTTGTAATAAAAACAACATTGGATTTTTATAAAGTAAAATAACTTTGTTTTTTTTTTGTTTTTGTTTTTTTCGAACAAATAAATAATTTAAATGAAACATTTTTTTTAATTAAAACAACTTTGAAGGGTCAATAACAAATTAATGATTTAAACGTTGGGTTTGTATAACTATACACATAAATCCGAAAAAGCTGTCAAAAAAATAAATATATACTAAATAAATGTTATCAAAGGCCAGATAAGTTACTTTTCTACCTAACTGTATAATTTTTAGTGTTTTTATTTAATGTAAAATATTTATTCATCTTGAAAAACATACAGTGTTTATCGATGTATTTGATGACTACAAATGGCGCCACACTCCCTATTGAACACGGTAAGTTTGGGAAAAGGAGTTAAAAATAAAAAAATATACAAAATATAGTTAGAAAATCGCTCAATATCTGTTACCGTTAACATATATTCGGTGGGGTTTTAACAGTATTTTGTATAGTTTTTTATTTAACTTATTTTTATGTAACTTATGTTACATTAAATAAAAACACTAAAAAATTATCCAGTTAGGTAGAAAAGTAACTTATCTTGCCTTTGATAGCATTTATTTGTTGAATATTTGTTATTTGAACACTTTTTAGAATCTATGTGCATAGTAATACAAACCCTAAATATTTTTTGACCGAGAAGCGCCACCTGGCGGCAGTTTAGTGAAACGCACGAAGATTGCGAAACTGGCATTGGACAGACTATTTCCCTAAATGAGTTCGTAATTAAAGGATTTTCTAACTTATCTTACAAATCTGACCCTCAAGATCGCCATGGGTATGGAATATGTGCCTATATTAAAGATGGCTTTCCATGTGGTAGGGACATCTCCAGAGAGATCCTAACTTACCCTATATGTGCTTTCGGGTAGCACTTGCTCACACTACTGAGTTTATATTTACTCTCTATCGCCCCCACAATAGTGGAGTTACTACCTTTAAAAGCTTATCTGAAAAATTGACCATGTCCTATCTGCTTATCCTCCAGGTATTATTCATGTCTGTGGAGACTTCAATGTTCACAATGTGAAAAGGTTAACCCACTCAAACAAGACCGATGAGGAGAGGTTCTGTCACGATTCCTCCATTACTTATGACCTCACTCAGATTGTTCATGAACCCACCCGTGTACCCGACTCTGACGGGCAGTATGCAAGTCTCCTAGACCTTTTTCTTACAACTTGCCCTGAACTATGTTCAGTTTCCGTTCTGCCTCCACTTGGATCTTCTGACCACTCTGTTGTATCAGTTAAGATAAAAACAAAATGTAATAAGTCCTCAGACGTACCTCTCCATCATACAGTATATCGATACGCTATGGCTGACTGTGATAGTTTCCGTACATTTATATCAGATCTACCTCTGCGTTCCATGTTTAAAAAGGATGTGTCCTCTATAGTATCACACCTGACAGAATGGTTAATTGTAGGTATTGACTGTTTCATACCCTCGCAAAAGTTCCAGCGAAAACCTAACAGCCAGCCATGGTTCTCTAGAGAATGTGCTGCTGCTATTGCGCACAGAAATCACTTTTTCCATTGCTTCAAACTAAAGCTGCTTTCAGAACTACCAGCAACCATTGTAAAACAATAATAAAAAACGCAAGAGAGTTGTATGCTCAGTCCGCCGAGTACAAAGTAGCCGAGCAGCAACTTGGTTACCACCAGTTTTGACAAATAGCAAACAGAATCCTGAACAGAAGCGTGTGCTCTATCTCAACTATCATCAATCGACCTAGAGTAATCTCGTCAGCATTAGACAAAGCCAAACTCTTTGCCAAGAACTTTGCAGCTAATTCTACCCTTTGCGACCAAGGCCACCAACCTCCAATATTTCTTCCTGTAGCAGACAACACGCTATGAGATATACGAATATCTGTACGTGATGTTGCCAAGCTAATCAAAAACCTTGATTCCAGTAAAGCAACCGGCCCTGACGGTATTCCAATTATAGTACTAAAAAAACTTCAACCAGAACTAGCGCCCATACTTACAAAACTGTTTAAACGTTGTCTTAAGGAGAATAACTTCCCATCACTCTGGAAAATCTCATCAGTTTCCCCTGTATTTAAGAATTCATGTGATCTGTCATCTCCCTCTCAGTACAGGCCAATGAATCCCCTGTGCGTCATGAGTAAATTGCTGGAATCTGTGTTAAATAGAAATGTAATCCACCATCTCACCTTTGTGACACACAATATGGTTTCCGTTCTGCTAGATCTACAGAAGGCGTGCTTACAGATATATATCATAGGATTAGCGAATTTCTCGACGGAGGCAACCTTTCTAGGGCAATTGCTTTTGACATATCAAAAGTCTTTGATAGGGTATGGCATAAAGGTTTACTTCACAAGATCTCCAGCTCTGGTATAGCTAGAAATGTCTTCTCAATTATTAAGTCATTTCTCTCTGATAGGTTCATAAGAGCAATAGTTGATGGGCAGCCATCAGAAGCTCACAGTATTAATGCTGGAGTCACTCAGGGGTCTATCCTGGGCCCAACTCTCTTCCTGATTTACATTAATGATCTTCCAAATCACATCCTTACATCATTCGTAGACATTTATGCTGATGATACTATCATCTATGGTAGCACATCTAAAACCTAAACGACCAAGTTCTCTCCGATTCTCTCTCCTCTGATCTTAAGCAACCATCTATGGCAACACATCAAAGGCCGTAAATGACAAAGTTCTCTTTAATTCTTTCTCCTCTGATCTTGAGCACGTGGTGCAATGGGGAAAGAAATGGCTGTTTACTTTTAATGCATCTAAAACCAAGATTCTATATTTACATCATTAACGCTCTGATCCCCATCAATTGAAATGAATGGCTCTCATCTTGGGGAGGCTTCATGGTTTGATAAGTTTCTGGGTTTGACCTTTACTCCTGATCTGAAATGGCACACGTACATCAAATCTGTTGCCAAAGATGCTCGAAAAATGGCGGGATCGTTTTATCGATCCAGTAGATTACTCACTGCTATCTACATAAGAGCCAAGTTCGTCCAAGAATGGAGTACTGTTGCCACATCTAGGCCGGAGCTGCTATAATTGATTTATCCTGCCTTGATAGAATTCAAAATAGACCTCGTAGCTTTATAGATGTCTTTTTTTCTTCCCTGCAACCTATTTCTCACAGAAGAGATGTAGCGAGTTTGTCTTTGCTTTATCGTTATTTTCATGGCAAGTGCTCGACTGAGCTTCAATCTATGGTCCCCCTCGCCAAACTTTCACAAGAAATACTCGTCTAGCTAAAAACACTATCAATGATTCCCCCACTCTTTATCTGTGCCTAACCCTAAGCGTAGATTCCATTAACAAAGCTTTTTTCTTAGTAACCCCAGGCGTGCAGTTCTATCTTTAAGAGCATATCTGAGAAAATTGACTACATCCTGTCTGCTCATCCTTCGGCTAACATTCCACCGCTGTCCACTCCCAAGTTTTATTCTTCTTTAACAATTGATTAAGTGGTGCACACAATTTATGCATGTTAGGGATAAACCTTTGGTAATAATTTGCCAAGCCTAATAAGCTTTGTAATTGTGCTATGTTTTCTGGTGCCGACATTTCTCTAATAGTGGTCGCCCTGTCCGGATCTGGGCGTCTGCCATTTTTATCAATGATATGTCCTAGGTACTTGATTTTTTGTAAAAAGAATTCACACTTGTCCTCTTTGATCTTACACCCATAATTTTGTATTCGACTGAATACTTGCCTGATGTTCCTCACTGCTTTTGCTCGCTATAATGATATCTAAATATGCGATGACGGTAACCAGGTCGCTTAGCATGGTATCTATGATTGCTGGAATATCGCGGTGCTACCTTGATCCCAAACGCAAGCTTTTCGTATCTGTACAAACCCCGATGAGTATCAATACAGATGAGGTTAGCCCTTTTGTCGTTTCCAGGAATTTGTAAGTAAGCGTTGCTCAGGTCGATCTTAGAGAAAAACTTGCCGCCATTTAATTTCGTGAATACTTCCTCTGGGCTACATAATGGATAGTGAAAGTCTTCTAACGACCCGTTGAGTCCGGTCGAGAAGTCAGCGCAAACGTGAACTTTTTTTCACGTAGACTGCTGGAGCAGCCCACTCACTATATTCAATTTTAGCCAGTATACCGATGTTTTGTAATCTATCCAGTTCATCATTTGTCTTGTTCAGAGATGCGAACGGAACATTACGTTTTTTTTTTTTAAAACACCGATTGTGTGCCCGATTTCAGCTTAAAATCCGCGGCCGTTTTTGTGCATCTCCCAAGGCCAGGAGAAAATACATTTGGGAATTCTTTTTGAAAACTGATTATAAGTTTCTCAGTTTACACTAGATGGGTTTCTATTTTTTGGCAAAATGTGAATAGGTTCTCACTATTTTTTAATACATACATTTTCAGTTTTTTCGTTTTCCCACGACGTTGGTGATTAATT